>NC_133328.1:563565267-563590267 GCF_042186555.1 Aquarana catesbeiana
ATTGTTTGAGACGTGGGAATGCATTTCAAAGTATTTCCCCTTTTTACAAAAAAATTAAAATGTATATCTTTTTGCAGTTAAAAAGATGTGCATTTATACATTTTTTTTTTTTTTTTATTCCATTGCAGTCTGTAAGGCATTGCAACCGCAATCGGTAGATCATGAGTGCAATGCCTGGATCCTGCACACACTCAGTAAGCTGTCTGCCTGTACCTCTGATACGGACAGGCAGTTACTGAATGGCAGGAATAATCAATGGACTACAAGGACACTTGCCAGCACCCTTGCAGTTCATTGTGAACTACAATCTGTCAGTCGCAATGACAGATGGTGCTTGTAGGCATTCATTCACAAGAAACTGTGTGGGCAGAGCCCTATATGGCCATGCTGTTTTTAAATTGTGACCGCCGGTGTGGGGAGAAGAGCCCCCTTTTGCTGTTACAGAGAGAGAGTGGGCAGGTGCTGAAACATGTTACACGTCCCACCCTAAATATGGGTGGAATATGTTCCAAGGGTGAACTTAGAATTTTAACCATCACACTTTATTTAGTGATTTAAATAAAATTTAAAAAACAATTGCCCAGCACTTCAGAAAAACAAAATTTTCACTGTTCTAGTCTCCTCCTTGCCGGTGTTGTACCCCTCAGACTCGCTGCATGGTGTTCCAGAGTAAGGATGAGCTCCGGCGTGTTCGCACAGCCCACGTGCAGAGCCCGCCAGGAAGTTGGCACTGCACTGCGCTAATCACAGACAGTTAGACATTTCCCGATCTCTGCAGCCGTGCATCGGGAAATGTCTCACTGCCTGTGATTAGCGCAGCCCAGTGCCAACTTCCTGACAGCTCTGCACGTGGGCTGTGCGAACATGCCAGAGCTTTCACTTCCTGGGAGCCCAGGTCATCGACACAGCGGCCTTGGCTCACAGTACTGTGCAGAATGGTGCTCACATCTCGTCACATGAGTGCTAGAAGGACCCCTGGAGGAGAAAGCACACCATGCGCATTACGTGACCAGCCAGAAAAAAAAAAGGTAGGTATACTAAAAGAGTGCTAAAAACACATGGCGGGGGCTGGAGTTGGGCTTTAACAAATACAGGATGCAGAATGAAAGGTTCAGAGAATTGAATTGTAGTCCCTTTATCTGTAACATATTGATTTTATAAGTGAGCTCGGTTTTGTAATTTGTACTGATCTTTTATTTATGAAGCCAAGATCCAGAGTATGAAAAATGCAGTGCCTAAAAATGACAAGAAAAGAAGAAAACAGCTGACAGAAGACATTGCTAAGCTGGAAGCTGAACTGGAGGAAAAACACGCACAAGAACTTGCAGTCAGTTTACAGAAACAGTGTGCCCAGACAGAGGTGGGTAGTGGTTATGGTGCACCCGAGAGAAGTCAGTATACCATGTAAATGGGGAAAACGGGATCAAAGTTTGGTTTGGGAAGATTATATATATATATATATATATATATATATATAGATAGATAGATAGATATATTAATAATTTCACTCTTGATGGACTCTAGTCTCCTAGAATGTGCCTTGCTTGTTCCTACATAATCTACACCTTTCACTCTTGATGGAGGAGCTGGAAAAAAAATATTATATATAATATACATTTTTTTTTTCCCAGCTCCTCCAACAAGAGTGAAAGGTGTAGATTATGTAGGAACAAGCAAGACACACTCGAGGAGACTGCATTTTCTCCAAGCGAGCTTGTTATGGTTAAATAATGAGTCCGTTTACTGGAAATTCAGTTTAAAGGATTACATATAAGGGTTTGGTTGGTATGAAAGGCATGTCATATGCTAATCAGCTTCTTTGTACAAATGGTATAAATATATAATTGACCTGTAAACAATCTAGCACTTCCTTTTGGTGTTAAAGTGCCACTTTTTGTATTTGTGTTTAAACTTTTAGATTTTTACTACACAAGACCATGGTCTTGTACAACACTATTTTTGGCTGACTCATGTTGCTAGTTAGACCCCCTACATCCATTTCTCAGCAAGGTTGTGGAACCTCCTCCAATTCCTTATACAGGTTCAGACTCTTTTTTTTTTTTTTTTTTTTATTTGTGCAACCTCATGGGTTGCATGAAAAAAACCTGACAGCTTCGGTCATAGCCGCTGTATTAACCATGCAGGGTTAGTTCAGCGATCTCCCTCGCTAAGCTGTTGTGTTCTGACAGGGGAACGCCCCTCCCCCGCCAGAATACGCTGATCAGCGTTCTCTGCTATTGGCTGAGAACGCTGATCGGGAGTTGGTCGGCTACTGATTTTCCAGCATGCATGTGCGACAGAAGCCTGCTGGCTGTAAGTATTTAATAAAAATAATTCCTGGAGTTCAGCTTTAATACTTAAACTACAAACTTTTGCATTGATCGATGGTAACATGGTGCGAGACTCTCTTAATACAGTGCATATGAAAGGCAAAAATTATTGCACATTTACCTTCCCAGAATATACATGTTTACGTAAAATGAGTTTATTCTGTGGACCATTATTCATATTCATGTGAACATGGCACGTACAAGTGGAAACTCTGCTTAAGTTAAGGGATAAGGCTGGCCATACATGAATCTATATCTCAATCCATCTAAGGCCATTGCTGTTCATGAAAAGCCAGTCTAGTGATCTGGAGTCCCGCTGTCAGAATACAGTGACACAGTGGAAGGGATTCCACCGTCCCATATTAAGCCCACGTTCAGATCAGGCCGTTTTGACATGCGATTTGAAGTATCAAATCGCCGGCTGTTGCCAGCAACGGCACAGTTCGAATCGGTGTGATGCTGTACCGATTCCCAAAAAGTAGTTCCTTCACTACTTTTGGCGACTACGGGGGAGGGGGGGGGATTTCAATAGACATGTGTCCAGGAACCCGTACAGATGTCTCTGAAATTGCTCCCGAAGTCAGACTGACATGCAGGTTTGAAATCATGCTGGCTGAATGGCCAAAAAAACTGACCTCTGTATGGCCAGCTTAATTGTACCTTTGAAAAAGTTTGAAGTGCCTGAATGGTTAATAGTTTGTCTAAAAGTGTCATTAGAAAAGCATATGTTTAACCACC
Source organism: Aquarana catesbeiana (assembly GCF_042186555.1). Taxonomy (NCBI): domain Eukaryota; kingdom Metazoa; phylum Chordata; class Amphibia; order Anura; family Ranidae; genus Aquarana; species Aquarana catesbeiana. Next base: position 563,568,336 of record NC_133328.1, read on the forward strand.
ACCGCCCTCCTTTTTTTGGACCATGTAGCCTGTGTCCTCTGTTTACATCAGGTATCGCTCCTGCAGTAGCACGCCCACCTGCCCCTAATGTGCTGCTGGAAGAGGGAGCCCTCTTTGGTGGTTATACACTAGCAAGTCAACCATAATGAGCCTATCCTCATTTTCCCTAGCAGCAAACTGGGGGTGGGTTGGAGTGTCTCTGCAGGACTAGTAACCGATGTACTGGGATGATGCATGCCTCGCAGTTTAAATTGATATAGCGCCCGGTTCACGCAGGAACAGACAGCAGCAGCAGGAGTGCTTTACCTCACTGGTAGTTGTTTTTTCCTGACTTCACTGCATTGATTAAAGATATGACTTGTTAAACAGATCTTGATGTGACTTGTTATGATCAGCCACTTGCCAGGTCTGAACACTGTCACATGAGGGTGAGGGTGACATCATCAACCTTGTGTAAGCTCTGATATCATTTAACTCTAAGACCCACTTCACACTGGGGCGATTTTTCAGGGGTGCTTTAGCACTAGAAATAGCCTCTGCGTAGTGCCTCTCATTCATTCCAGTGTGCCTTTTCACACTGGGGTGGCACGCTTGCAGGACGGGAAAAAAAGTCCTGCAAGCAGCATCCTTGGGGCGGGTTGGTAGCGCTGTATACAATGGGCAGCGCTTTGAAAGCGCTGCAAAACGGGAATTTTTAACCCCTTTTTTTGGGGTTAAAAGCGCCGCTTAAACAGCGGTAAAGCGAAGCTAAAACGAGCAACACTTTACTGCAGCCCCAGTGTGAAAGGGGTCCCTTGTGTACCCAGGGTTTAACACCGGGAGGATTGGAACATGCAGAAGGCTTGTGTAAGTGGGGTCAGGTGGTGTGCTGGCAAAAGTTACTATGCCTGTGGTCCCCAATGCTGCTTATATGAACATTTCCTTCCCTCCCTTGCATGTTTGGTTTGTACATGAGAGCAACTGGATGTCGTCCTGTGAAAGCTCCAATGTGGTGATAGCAATTTAAATTTGTGAATCCTTGTTGTTTTCTATTTTTATTTATTTTTTGTCTTAATGTTTTATTAATTTTTAGATAAACAGTGTCGCTAACGGGGTCACGGGTTTGGATCTTGGAACTGAAGTGCCTGCTCAGCAACCTCGTCAGTCTAAAGCACAAAAGAGGAGGGTAAGAACACGTTTGTAATTTTCTCTATGATTCACTCTAGTGTGAGGCTGATCTGATACTCCGTAGAATGTGATGTCAGCATGGTGCAAGGTTTGTACAGGAATAACTGGGGAACTTTACATGGTGTGTGATGCAGTTATCTGCAGAAACGTATACCACATATGCTCCAATGAGCAGATTTCCTGTTGGAGGATTCAGATGGAGGAGTTTAGTCCTGCTGCATTCTCTCTTTAGTGTTACTAAACCCAGGACCCTGCATTCGCTATATCTGGTCTCCCACAGTACAATCATTTTAGTAAATCTAAACTGTTAAATACCTTTTCTCATCAGCAGTATAACGGTCTTGTGACCTATATCAGTGTCTAGTTAAAGCATGTAGGAGGAGTTTTCATTCTCATCTGACTCCTATGAGGCTGTAGGACCCCTGACCCTCTGTCTGGACAGTGCTGATTGGCCCTGTGCTGATCACATGCACTCTCCCAATAAAAAAACTCTCCAGCAATACACACCAAACTGAGAATGGGCAGAGTTCCTCCAAAGGTTCTGTACTATCAGGAGATGGATTGGGGACTGTGGAGGAAGTTGAGGATTAGAGAAGACAGAATCAAACAGCCTTTTTACACAATGCAGAGGATTAACCTCTTAGGTTCCACAGTGAGTATAACAAGCATGCTTTACTGCATATACAGGCTGATTTTACTGTTGTGGATTTAGTAACACTTTAAGATAAAATAGGAAAAATATTGTCCCTATTGTAATGACTGCAGAAGGGAGATCTCTGAACTCTGATGGGGTGATCCTTACCAAGAGGTATAGGATAGGGATGCAGTCTGCCAACATCTACCCAGTTCCAATATATAATGTTCATTTAACATAAAGGATAACTTTACTAAAGTATGACTTTCCTTCAAAAATGTTTACAACCAGAGTGCCGACATAGAATTTTTATATATATATATATATATATATATATATATATATATATATATATATATATATATATATAATTCTATGTGTGTGTGTGTGTGTGTATGTACCGTATTTATCGGCGTTATACGCCGATCCCCCCGCCGATTGTGAGCCTTTTGGCAGCTCTCGGCGGGTTTCAGCCAGTCTTGGCGGCTCTCGCAGTCCTGCGTGAGTCGCCGAGTGCGTCGGCGCCATTTTTAAACGCCAGATGTCTGCAAACGACACAGGGCAAGGCTGCAGACTACTGATGGACACTGACAAGGCTGCAATGGGGGACAATGCTACAGATGGACACTGATAAGGCTTCATTGATGGGCATTTAAATGTAAGTTTTTTTTTTTTCCCTTAAAATTCCCTCCTAAACTTGGGGTGCGTGTTATATATATGTGTGTGTATATATATATATAGTGTGTTAGTAGTGCTCATAAGTTTACATACCCTGGCGGAATTTTATAATTTCTTGGCCATTTTTCAGAGAATATGAATGATAACACAAAAACTTTTCTTTCACTAATGGTTAGTGTTTGGCTGAAGCCAATTATTATCAATGAACCTTGTTTACACTTTTTTTTTTTTTTTTTTCTCACCTCGTCTTACAGGACAGCACCTGGAGAGAGCGCAGCTCCACCCACTTCCCAGGAAACACTGCAGTCATTTCTTTTAAAGCCTGGACACTTCTACCATGGCCTCAGTTGTAGTGTTTCCTCCAGCCATGGTGGAAGCGCTGCAGGGGACTAGGGGTGTGTTGCACTCTTTCCAGGTGGAGAAGGGTTAGGGCATACCTGGTGTTGCTTTTTTGTTCTCAACATCATCCCCCTGACGGGTGGGGGTTTTTTGGTGCCTTTCCCTCCATCGAGTCCGGCGAGGGCAGAGGCCCGGCGGGGGGAAGCACTAGGCAGTGCAGCGTCTCTGGCTTCCAGCCTGCGTCCTCTTCCAGTCCCAAATGGTGGGTGAAGTCACTCCTGGACGGGGCTGGACTTCTGGCGGCGCACAGTGTCTTCCAGTTCCGGTAGTTGGAGTGCAGGAGACGACCTTGGTGGGTGCATTTCCGGTTCTCGCAGTGGCGAAAAGACCGCAAAAATTTTTAAATAAAAAGACTGCCAGACGTCTACTGAAACCCTGGGTGAGATGGGCCCAGAGGAACAGGCGGGAGCAGGAGCCACACCAGCCAGACCCAGGTAGGAGAGGCAGTGGCCTGTTGGTTAACCTGGGCCATGTATGTTTTGTCCCTCATTTCCCCCCTGGAGGGGGGGGGGGGGGGGGGAGCTACCTCTCACTCCTCAGGTGACTTCTCTGAGTAATGTGGGTTTGTTTGTACAGCAGCGATTTTGTGGGATATGGTTTTATGTTCACTGACTGTTCTGGGATCTGCTGGGGAGGAGATCCAATCTGTAAATGTATCAATGGTATGTTTTGTCTGCTTGGTGTATTTTCAAAAAAAAGTGAAAGAAAAGACTAAGCATGTTTCCCCTCCCCCCAAGAAAAGGTGTGCTTCATGTACAGCTTCCCTTAGGGAGTCTTGGACTAAGCCTTTGTGCAGGTCTTGCATAGCGGATTTGCTCAGAGAGGAGACTTTCACTAAAGCACCCTCTGCCCAACCTAGTGAGATGCTCACTTTATTCCAGAAACTAGTTGGAAGACACCTTTTCAGTCCTTCCGCTCCTATCTGGACAAATGTCCGGTGGCACAATCATCATAGTTATCCACCCTGCCCTCACACATCCTCTGTAGCTCTGACAGTGGTAGGCGAGTCAGAGGAGAAAAGTGGGTCTTCAGGGTCAGGTGAAGGTGAGGAAAAAGAAGTATCTTCCTCCCGTTACAGGTTGCCTTTGGTCCCAAAGGGCTTGGGGGAGGACTGGGGTGTTTTGTCAACCCGCAAAAACCAAGTGATGGTCTCCCGACTGTGGGAGGAAGGCTGCAGTCCTTTTTCCCACAGTGGGAGGGGGCGACATCCAGCCTGTTTGTCCTCAAAATTATCTCTGAAGGCTACGCGCTGGAGTTCTCGGAGAACCCACCATCTCGGTTCTATGTGACGCAGGCCCCCAAAGATCAAGAAAAATCTGTGGCGATGACAGCACTCTTGCAGGAGTTCCTCCAACACAAGGTAATCATCCCAGTGCCCAGGGAAGAAGGAGGACTAAGGTGCTATTCACATGTTTTTCTAGTAAAAAAGCCATCTGGAAAGTTAAGGTTTTACAGGTCTATCTGATACAAAAAACTCCGTATGGAGACACTATATTCAGTGAGAAAACTTCTTCCCCTGGGGTGTTTTCTAGCCTCGATTGATCTCAGGCTTGTACCCATAGCTTCAGCGTCGCAGAGGTATTGGAGTTTGACGACCAGAGCAGGGGGGATAGTGTCTCAATTTTAGTTCAGGCCCCTGCCGTTCGGCCTCTCCTCTTCCCCAAGAATCTTTGACGTTTATGGCAGAAGCATTGGCACCACTCAGGCTGAAAGGGGTCTCGGTGGTACCTTATCTGGATGACCTCCTTTTATTTGCCAGCTCAAGGGACTTGCCGAACAAGGATTTGAGTAGGGCGCAGAGAAAATTTGGGCTGGATTCTGAGCAAGGAAAAATCAAACCTAATTCCCTCTCAGGACCATTTTCCTGGGGTATACCATCGAGTCAGTACAGTAAAGGATTTTCCTCCCAGAGGAAAAAATGATAAAGGTGCAGGCCACAGTAAGTAAAGTACAGACAATTTTGTCTGGCAGTTCGGGCACCCATGTCGACACTGGGGCATCTCACAGCCTCAATCCCAGCTGTTCAGTGGGCTCGCCTCCATTTGAGAGACCTCCAGCAAGCGATTCTACAGAATTGAACATACGGAGAGTCTCTGGAGAATCAAATCCGGATTCCCTCTCCAGTCAAGAGAGTTATGGTGGTGGAGGAGGCAAGCGAATTTGAACAAGGGTCTGTTCTGGACCTTTCCCAAAGCAAAAGCTTTAACAGATGCAAGCTCCTGGGGGCATCTGGAGAACAGGATGGCCCAAGGGTCTGTGGAGGAAAATAGAAGGTCCTCCAACTGGATGGAACTAAGGGCCATTGCTCTGGGCCTTCAAAGGGATTTTCGGGGACCAACACATCCAGGTGTTGTCAATACAACACCACGGCGGTGGCATATATCTCAAGGCAAGGGGGCACAAGAAGCAATTGTCTTCTAACCTTAGCCTTATAGATTCTGACGTGGGCAGAAGACAACTTTGCATCCCTAACAGCAATACACATGAAGAGCAGCCTAAACCAGATAGCGGATTTCCTAAGCAGAAGAAGGGTGCTAGAATCAGAATGGAGTCCGGAGATTTTTCAGAGTATAGTGGGCAGATGGGGTGTTCCCAAGGTAGACCTGTTTGCATCCCAAGCAAATGCAAAAGTTCCAGTCTACTTTTCCCTGAACAGGCAGGACCAAGCGGCCGGTCTGGACGCATTAGTTCAGCTCTGGACCTTCCGCTTGTGTTACGCCTTTTCCCCTGTACAGATGATCCCTTTAGTGCTTAGGAAACTACAGGGAGAGAATACGACCCTGATTCTAGTAGCTCCATATTGGCCCAAGAGAGCTTGGTTTTCAATCCTATTAAAGTTAGCGGCAGAGCCCCATTGGTTGCTTCTGGTTAAGAGGGACCTGCTGACTCTGGTTAAGAGGGTCCCCTTCTGCATCCCGATGTAGGTCACCTCAAGCTGGCAGCAAATTCTGAGGAGACAGGGTGTGTCCGAAGATTGAATTTATTCCCTGCTAAAAAGCAGGAAGGTCACAAGGGTCATTTATTTTAATATGTGGAAGTGCTTTAATTCCTGGCGTGTGTCAAAAAGTTGCTCTCTACAGCAGGACATTTCCATTCTCGAATTTCTCCATGACGGAATGGAGAAGGGTTTGGCAGCCAGTACCTTTTTAAAAGTTCAGGTAGCATCACTGTGAGTGTTTCTAGAGAGAGAAGGTTATCTCTAGACCCTTTGATCATTAGGTTTTTAAGGGCACTAGCTAGGGCTAGGCCGGTTCCATTTAAGTTTTTCCCCCAAATGGGATTTATCAGTTTTGCAGTGTCTAACTAGAAGACCTTTCAAACCACCAGAAGAAGCCACAATTACATTTTGGTCATTAAAACTATAACTGCTGATAGCAGTCACCTCGACTAGAAGGGTCAGTGAACTTCAGGCATTATTTATCATTGAGCCTTTCTTGACAGTTTTCCCAGATCGGGTAGTACTGAGGACAGACCCGGGGTTTTTGACGAAGGTTGCTTCAATTTTTCACAGATCCCAAGAGATAATTCTGCCAATGTTCTGTCCATTTCCAGCATGCCCTAAGCAGAGAGATTTTCATAGTCTGGTAGTCTGGACATAAAGAGATGCGTTTTACGTCTGGAGGTTACAAGAAAATTTAGAAAGTCAAATTCTCTATTTGTTTTATTTTCTGAGTCTCCTAAGGGTTACGGAGCTTCTAAAAGCACAATTGGAAGGTGGCTTCGGATGGCTATCAACGAAGCTTGTAGGGCTGCGAAAGTAGAAACCCCCCCCCCCCCCTGCAGGGGTATTGGCTTTAGCAACGTACTGGGCGAAATGAGTGAACAAGCTGGGTCTTCACCAGGGTGAATCTGCAAAGCGCCCACATGGACGAGTTATTCCACCTTCACTCGCCACTATAGGATGGACCTGCAGTCGTTTGGCAGGAAGGACCCGCAGGCAGTGGTCCCACCCTAGGAGTAAGTACTTGCTTATCTCCAGGTGCTGTCCTGAAAGGCGAGGTGAGAAAACCTTAGACATACCAGTAATGGTATTTCTACGAGTCTTTCAGGACAGCGCCGATGGTTATGAATGTTAATATGGTGTTATTGTTATTATATAAGTTCTGCTTATAAAATTTCAGCATGGCTGGAGGTATTCTATAACGACTGAGGCCATGGTGGAAGTGTCCAGGCTTTAATGACTGCAGTGTTTCCTGGGAAGTGGGTGGAGCTGCGTTCTCTCCAGGTGCTGTCCTGAAAGACTCGTAGAAATACTGTTACCGGTAAGTCTAACTAAGGTTTTCTCACCTTGTCTTTCAGGACAGCACCTGGAGATAAGCGAGTACTTACTCCTAGGGTGGGACCACTGCCTGCAGGACCTTCCTGCCAAACGACTGCAGATCCATCCTATAGTGGCGAGTGAAGGTGGAATAACTCGTCCATGTGGCAGATTCACCCTGGTGAAGCCCCAGCTTGTTCACTCGTTCCGCCCAGTACGTTGCTATAGCCACTACCCCTAATCGCAACAGAAACTACTGACCCTGATCAAAAGTTTACATACCCCAGTTCTTAATACCGTGTATTGCCCCCTTCAACATCAATGACAGCTTGAAGTCTTTTGTGGTATTTGGGGAATGAGTCTCTTTATCTTCTCAGATGGTAAAGCTGCCCATTCCTCTTTGGCAAAAAGCCTCCAGTTTCTGTAAATTCTTTGGGCTGTCTTGCATAAACTGCACGTTTGAGATCTCTCCAGAGGGGCTCAATGATATTGAGGTCAGGAGACTGAGATGGCCACTCCGGAACCTTCACTTTATTCTGCTCTAGCCAATGACAGGTCGACTTGGCCTTGTGTTTTGGATCATTGTCATGTTGGAATGTCCAAGTACGTCCCATGCACAGCTTCCTGGCTGATGAATGCAAATGTTCCTTCATTATTTTTTGATAACATACTGCATCTTGCCAATAATTTTGACCAAATTTCCTGTGCCTTTTGTAGCTCACACATCCCCAAAACATCAGCGATCTACCTCATCATAGGCCTTATGGTTTTGGCCAAAAAAGCAAAATTTTGGTCTTGTCACTCCAAATGACTTTGTGCCAGAAGGTTTGAGGCTTGTCCCTGTGCTGTTTGGCGTATTGTAAGCGGGATACTTTGTGGCATTTGCGTAGTAATGGCTTTCATCTGGTGACTCGACCATGCAGCTCATCTTTCTTCAAGTGCCTCCTTATTGTGCATCTTGAAACAGCCACACCACTTGTTTACAGAGAGTCCTGTATTAAACTTGAAGTTATTTGTGTGGTTTTTTTTTTTTTCTTTGCATCCCGAACAATTTTCCTGGCAGTTGTGGCTGAAATTTTAGTTGGTCTACCTGACCGTGGTTTGCTTTCAACAGATCCCCTCATTTTCCACTTCTTGATTAGAGTTTGAACACTGCTGATTGGCATTCTCAATTCCTTGGATACCTTTTTTTATATCCCTTTCCTGTTTTATACAGTTCAACTACCTTTTCCCGCAGATCCTTTGACAAATCTTTTGCTTTTCCCCATGACTTAGAATCCAGAAACATCAGTGCAGCACTGGATGAAAGATGCAAGGGTCTATCAGGAGTCCAGAAACTCATTGACCTTTTATACATACACACTAATTACAAGCAAACAGATCACAAGTGAGGATGGTTACCTTTTAATAGCCATTCAAGCCCTTTTGTGTCAACTTGTGTGCATGTTATCAGGCCAAAATCACCAGGGTATGTAAACTTTTAATCAGGTTTATTTTGGTAGTTTCTTTTGCCATTATGGATTTAAAAAGAGTAAACGCAGTTGATTGATAATAAATGGCTTCAGCCAAACTAACCATGAGTAAAAGAAATGTTTCGTGTTATTCATATTCTCTGAAAAATGGCCAAGAAATCCATAAATTCTGCCAGGGTATGTAAACTTATGAACACTATATATGTATGTGTGTGTGTGTGTGTGTGTGTGTGTATAGATAGATTATCAAAGTCTCCAGTCCTTATCTACATACATGTAATATGTACTGTATTTAACCAAATGTAGTGTTCACAGCAGGATTAAATAATGTGGATACCTCACTGTTCTATGGAGTTCTTCTCAACAGGCTTCCTTATCTTTTCCAGGAGAAGAAGGCAGCCTTGGAGAAAGAGAGAGATGAGCGCATTGCAGAAGGTGAAATTGAGAACCTGTCTGGAGCTCGGCACCTGGAAAGTCAGAAGCTTGCCCATATCCTGTCAGAGAGACAAGAGCAGATCAAACACATCCCGTCTGATGGTCATTGCATGTACAGAGCTATTGAACATCAGCTGAAGGAGCGGGCTGTGAATCTGACTCTTTCCAGCCTCAGGCACCAGACTGCAGACTACATGCAGAGCCATGCAGATGACTTCCTGCCATTCCTAACCAATTCTGCTACAGGGGAAATGTACACCCAGGGTGAGATATATTTATGTCAAAATGTATCCAAGACTGCTCAGTATCCATGTCTTTATGAAATTGTGCATACAAATGATGGGGTCTACTGTGTACCAGGTGGTGATTTTGTAAAGGATTTAGAGTTGTCCTGAGCAAGGACATTCAGCTGTGAGAACCACAGATTCTGCAGGGGCCATGAGTACCATTGCTACCACCTCTCTTCAGGTCATTGTGAAGGAATTGCTTCTTTGAGTGGCCATATATTTTAAGTCATAAACCCATATGTAATTTTGGGCCCTGATCCTTGAAGAGCTCCCTGTTAAAGTGTATCTAAGCCAAGAATAAAAATGTAAATATTGCAGCTTACCAGTCCTAAAATGTGGTGGCTGCATGTTTTACTTTTTTTTTTTTTTTTTTCAGGCTAAGAATATTTTCAATACAAAAAAAATCCTGCCGCCAAAAAATGTATCCTTGCCACTTCCTATAAACTTAAAGAGGAGCTTCACCTTTTAAACATGTTACACTTGTATTTTACACCCCTAGCTTCTCCTAAACCCCCCCCTTCCCCATAACAGCAGGTAGGTTTTTTTTCTCCCCTGCAGCCGCTGTCACATTTTAAAATTGGAGCCTTGTACAGCTGCATCATTCATTCACAGAGATTTATGAAGAAACTACAAGTCCTATCTGCCACTGCAGCAGTCGGCTTGTAGTTCTCAATGGACTGCAAGGGCGCTGATATCTGCCCACGTAGATCATTGACATTTCCCCCAGCTCCTCCTTTTTTTAATTTTTTTTTTTTTTTTTCCTTGTTTAAATTAGGGGTCGACCGATATCGTATTTTAAGGGCTAATACCGATTTTTGGGCCGCCTTTCAGTCCGATAGCCGATATCAAGTGCCGATATTCTGTACATCACCGTCACCTGCCACCCAGATGCAGCTTGTCACTACTTCTGGCATCCTCTCCCCAGCGGGTAAACGTCCACATGTGAGCGGGCAGAAGAAACATAGTATGGCTCTTCTGCAATAAAAGGCTGCCTGCCCACAGTTTTTGAAAAACGAAATTCAGTCACGCCCAGTCCCGCCATTGGACCTGTGTTATGTCCATCATGGGGCGGGACTACAAGAGGAGCCAATAAGAGCCGGCTCTGTGCATCTCAGTGCCGACGGCACAATTTTCAAACTGCAGTGACACTGACAAGTCACTGCAGTTTAACTGCAGCCTGGGCAAGGCTGCAAATGTCACTGACAAGGCTGCAAATGACACTGGACAAGCATGCAGATGAACACTGATAAGGCTGCATTGATGGGCATTTAAATGTAAGTTTTTTTTTTTTTTCCTTAAAGTTTTTTCCTTAAAATTCCCTCCTAAACTTGGGGTGCGTGTTATACGCCGATAAATACGGTACTTAGAACCCCCAAACACACATATCTATCTATCTATCTATCTATCTATCTATCTATCTATCTATCTATCTATCTATATATATCTCATTAGTAGAGACCCTAGAGAACAAAATTGTGGTTGTTGCAATATTTCATGTCACACTGTATTTGCGCAGCGGACTTTCAAATGACATTTTTTTGGAAAAAATAACTTTAATGAATTAAAAAAAAAAAAACTAGCCAGTAAAGTTAGCCCAATTTTTTTGGATAATGTGAAAAATTTTATGTTGCAAGAATCGTGATCTTTTTATTATAAGCAAAAAAAAAAATCGTGATTCTCATTTTGGCCAGAATGTGACCGGAAGCCTGGGCCTTTTGGCTATACTTTCCTGCTGAAGAATAGAATCTGCCAGTCTGTGCTCTGATCCTTCTCTGGATTATTTGAACAGTCCTGTAGGGAACCCAGGGCAGCATTTTCCCCTAGGAGAGGTAAATATTTTGTCCTTTCCAAGTGCTCTTTATTCATTCATCCCAGCAAAGCAGATATCATAGATTCATTCTGGCATTTGAGCCTAGATCCACTGTAAATGTTGTACTACATTTTGATAGCCAGTAGAGGGCACCACCTGCCGAACATTTTATTCCCTGCACTAGAACTGGTTGAGTTTTAGAATTTATTTGGATTGCCCTGAAATTATAGAACACATTTAGTGCTGATCCTTGAGAAGTTCACTTTTGCTGTTATGGCAGTTGTATCAGCTTTGGGCTGTGTTGATGGTAACATGGATTTATTTGTGAATAAATTGTTCTAACTTCAAATACTCCAACCAACTTTATATAGTGGTTCTGTGCATATGCAGCGTATATTCAGCTGCTCCTGGGATCAATTGGATTTGAATAACCAAAGCTCTAAGCCTCGATTCACACAGGGGCAACACGACTTCAACGCGACTTTGCAACGCGACTTTAACCCGACTTCAACACGACTTGTGGATCCGACTTTCAATGAACGGGGATCCGACTTGGATCCCCGCCACTGTGTTTGGTATGAATCTTTAGGGGGAACTCCGCGCCAAATTTTAAATAAAAATCCGGCATGGGTTCCCCCCCCCCAGGGGCATACCAGGCCCTTGGGTCCGGTATGGATCTTGAGGGGAACCCCCCTACGCCGAAAGGACGGCGTGGGGGGTCCCCCCAATCCATACCAGACCCTTATCCGAGCACGCAGCCCGGCCGGACAGGAATGGGGGTGGGGACGAGCGAGCGCCCCCCCCCCCCCCTCCTGAGCCGTACCAGGCCGCATGCCCTCAACATGGGGGGGTTGGTGCCTTGGGGGAGGGGGGCGCGCTGCGGCCCCCCCCCCACCCCAAAGCACCTTGTCCCCATGTTGATGAGGACAAGGGCCTCTTCCCGACAACCCTGGCCGTTGGTTGTCGGGGTCTGCGGGCGGGGGGCTTATCGGAATCTGGGAGCCCCCTTTAATAAGGGGGCCCCCAGATCCCGGCCCCCCACCCTATGTGAATGAGTATGGGGTACATGGTACCCCTACCCATTCACCTAGGGGAAAAAAGCGTCAATAAAACAAACAGTACACAGGTTTTTTAAAATAATTTATTAGGCAGCTCCGGGATCTTCTTCCGACTTCGGGGGTCCTCTTCCGACTTCGGGGGTCTCTCCGCCGTCTCCTCCCGGTGTCCGCATCTTCTGCCGGCTCCTCCGCTATCTTCTGCAGCTCAATTGCTAGCGGTGGTCCGGACTTCTGCCTTCTTCTTTTCTTCCAAAGATGTTGACACGACGCTCTCTCCAGCTGGAATGGTCTCTGAACGCTCCGCAACGGACTTATATAGGCGGTGACCCCGCCCCCTTATGAGGTCACTGTCCCAGGGCATGCTGGGGCTGTGCCGTCATAAGGGGGCGTGGTCATCACCCGGTGACCACGCCTCCTAAAACGTCACAGACCCAGCATGCCCAGGGACTGTGACGGCATAAGGGGGCGGGGTCACGGCCTATATAAGTCCCTTGCAGAGCGCACAGAAACCATTCTGGCTGGGGAGAGCGTCGTGTCAACATCTCTGGAAGAGAAGAGGGAAGAAGATGATCCAGAGGTCCGGACCACCGCTGGCAAAAGAGCGCCAGAAGATAGCGGTGGAGCCGGCAGAAGATGCGGACACCGGGAGAAGACGCCGGAGAGACCCCCGGAGTCGGAAGAAGATCCCGGAGCTGCCTAATAAATTATTTTAAATACCTGTGTACTGTGTTTTTTATTGACGCTTTTTTCCCTAGGTGAATGGGTAGGGGTACCATGTACCCCATACCTATTCACATAGGGTGGGGGGCCGGGATCTGGGGGCCCCCTTATTAAAGGGGGCTCCCAGATTCCGATAAGCCCCCCGCCCGCAGACCCCGACAACCAACGGCCAGGGTTGTCGGGAAGAGGCCCTTGTCCTCATCAACATGGGGACAAGGTGCTTTGGGGTGGGGGGGGCCGCAGCGCGCCCCCCTCCCCCAAGGCACCAAACCCCCCATGTTGAGGGCATGCGGCCTGGTACGGTTCAGGAGGGGGGGGGGGGGGCGCTCGCTCGTCCCCACCCCCATTCCTGTCCGGCCGGGCTGCGTGCTCGGATAAGGGTCTGGTATGGATTGGGGGGGACCCCCCACGCCGTTTTTTCGGCGTAGGGGGTTCTCCTCAAGGTCCATACCAGACCCAAGGGCCTGGTATGCCCCTGGAGGGGGAACCCATGCCGGATTTTTATTTAAAATTTGGCGCGGAGTTCCCCTCAAGATCATTTGAGCACAAGTCGCATGCCGAAGTCGGATCATGCGAGACGGCGATCCGACTTCAATGATAGTCAATAGGCTGAAGTCGGATCAAAGTCGGATCCAAGTAGTACAGGGAGTACGCTCTGAAGTCGGAGCGACTTCAGTAGTGTCTATTAAGACGCTCCCATGCACTGTAATGTGAATCTCTTTCTGGGGCGACTTGGGGCGACTTGAGGGCTTACAAGTCGGATCCCAAGTCGCGGTAGTGTGAACCGAGCCTCAGAGTTTAATGTTTCAGTTCTGGAAATGACTTTTTAGTGTAACTGTCACGTTTTTCTTACACAGATGAGTTTGAGAAGTACTGCAGTGAAATTGCAAACACACCAGCGTGGGGTGGACAGTTGGAGGTAAGAATCAACCTTTTTTTTTTTTTTTTTTTTTTTTTTTTTGAGCCAAAATGCTAATTTTGTAGAAAATTATCAGCATAGGGTTATCCAACCTCAAACCTTAAAGTGGTTGTGAACGATCACCTTGTAAAACAACCCATTCAGTTTAAAATAGAAATGAAAGAACAAACATTTTTGTATAGATATAAAAATAAATCAAAAATACTTTTGTTCCCACAAATAGACCTTTCTTTTGGTGGTATTTGATCACCTCCTGCAATTTTTACTTTTTGTGCAACAAATAAAAAAAGACCAAAAATTTAGAAAATAAGTTTTTCTTTGTTTCTGTTACTTTTTTTGTAAATAAGTACGTTTTCTTCTTCAATGACGGGCACTGATATGGCTGCACTCGTAGGCGGCACGGATGGGCACTCGTGGGCGGCACGGATGGGCACTGATGGATGACACTGATGGGTGGCATTGCTGGGCATCCCTGTTTTGTAAATTGCCACAGAGGTGCCAGTCAGTGCCCATTTGTGGGCACTGGCATATTTTGGGCATATTTTTTACATGTGGATGGCCATGGGGGATGTACCTGGCCATCCACATGCTGGGGGCTTCCCTGGTGGTCTAGTGTGGGCATCTGAGGGGGGGGCTGCGCTGATAAACAATCAGCGCAGACCCCCATGTCAGGAGAGCCGCCGATCGGCTCTCCTCTACTCGCGTCTGTCAGACGCGAGTGAGGAAAATGCCGATCAAAGGCTCTTCTTGTTTACATCGTGATCAGCCGTGATTGGACATGGCTTAACACGTGGTAAAGTCTGACACACCGCTACACCGATCAAATCGAATTTTTTCATAAATTTAGGCCAATATGTTTCTGCTACATATTTTTGGTAAAAAAAATCCCAATAAGTTTATATTGATTAGTTTGTGCAAAAGTTAGTGTCTACAAACTATGGGATATTTTTTAAATTATTTTTTTTATTATTAGTAATGATGGCGATCAGAGACTTATAGCAGGACTGTGATATTGCAGGGGACATATTGACACTTTTTGGGGACCAGTGACACTAATACAGTGATCGGTGCTAAAAATATGCACTGTAACTGTACTAATGACACTGGCAGGGGCGATCAAAAGGTTAAAGTATGTTTCCCCAGCATTTCATATTCCTGATATATGTGCCTGCTGTACCATGTGCTTGTATATCCTGTTCTCTTTGTATTGCTTCCTTTGTGTGAGATCCCTGGTGTTCCTGTCAGTTCTTTTGCTTTCCTATTAAAAACTGACCACGCTAAGCAGGAGAATTGTGGTCAGTTCTCTAGCTATGGTGGAACTCAGTGTGCTCCCCCCCCCCTCCCCTTACAGCCTGTCAACAGGAAGCTCTGTTTGCTGCTGCTTCTCCTCCCCCCAACTCTAATACTGATTACAGAGGGAATGTGATCACTTATAAAAAAAGAAAAAAAAAAAGGTATTTATAATTTTTTTTTTTTTTTTTTTTTCTAAATGTTTTGCTTTTTTTTTTTTTCTTTTCCTAATTTAAACTGAATGGATTGTTTCACAAGGTGATCGTTTATTGCTTTAACTGTGCGCCTACTTTGTTTTTGTACAGTCTGGGAGGCACTTTTACTGCGGGAAGACATGGATCCTGGTCCCTGCTTTGCAGAGTCACAGGATCCATGCCTTCCCTCCTGTCAGATTGACTATCTGCCTGGTTTACACAGGCAGACTGTCGTTCTGTCTCTGCAGGATGATCAACGGATGCTCAAGCACACCCCCTACATGGAAGATCCGGATCACATGTGTATATATACATGACCCTTTGCAAAGCTGGCGCCCTGTAGCAGTAAAGCTGCTATAGGGCAGACAGCAAATGGATAGTAGCGAGGCACTGACAAAAAACAATTTAGACTGGATTGTATATCCATCTGATCCAGCACACACACACACCCAATACCCTGTCTGACAAATATATATATATATATATATATATATATATATATATATATATATATATATATATATATATATATATATATATATATATATAATATATATATATATATATATATATATATATATATATATATATATATATATATATATATATATATATATATATATATATATATATATATATATATATACATATACACACCCCTCACATTTTTGTTAATATTTTATTATATCTTTTAATGTGACAACACTGAAGAAATGACACTTTGCTTCAATGTAAAGTAGTGAGTGTACAGCTTGTATAACAATGTAAATTTGCTGTCCCCAGCCATTAATGTCTAAACCGCTGGCAACAAAAGTGAGTACACCCATAAGTGAAAATGTCCAGATTGGGTTCAATTAGCCATTTTCCCTCCCGGTGTCATGTGACTTGTTAGTGTTACAAGGTCTCAGGTGTGAATGGGGAGCAGGTGTGTTAAATTTGGTGTTATCGCTCTCACTCTCTCACATTGGTCACTGGAAGTTCATTCTTCGACTGAAAAAAAAGAATTGTTGCTCTACATAAAGATGGCCTAGACTATAAGACGATTGCCAAGACCCTGAAACTGGGCTGCAGCATGGTGGCCAAGACCATACAGTGGTTTAACAGGACAGGTTCCACTCAGAACAGCCCTTGCCGTGGTTGACCAAATAAGTTGAGTGCACGTGCACAGCATCTTATCCAGAGGTTGTCTTTGGGAAATAGACGTATGAGTGCTTCCAGCATTGCTGCAGAGGTTAAAGGGGTGGGGGGTCAGCCTGTCAGTGCTCTGACCATACACCGCACACTGCTTCAAATTGGTCTGCATGGCTGTCATCCCAGAAGAAAGCCTCTTCTAAAGATGATGCACAGGAAAGCCCGCAAACAGTTTACTGAAGACAAGCAGACTAAGGACATGGATTACTGAAACCATGTCCTGTGGTCTGATGAGACCAAGATATACTTATTTGGTTCAGATGTTGTCAAGCGTGTTTGGCAGCAACCAGATGAGGAGTACAAAGACAAGTGTGTCTTACCTACAGTCAAGCATGGTAGGTGTGTCATGGTCTGAAG
Source organism: Aquarana catesbeiana (assembly GCF_042186555.1). Taxonomy (NCBI): domain Eukaryota; kingdom Metazoa; phylum Chordata; class Amphibia; order Anura; family Ranidae; genus Aquarana; species Aquarana catesbeiana. The sequence goes on from NC_133328.1 coordinate 563,585,205, forward strand.
CTGCATGAGTGCTGCCGGCACTGGGGAGCTACAGTTCATTTAGGGAATCACGAATGCCAACATGTACTGTGACATACTGAAGCAGAGCATGATCCCCTCCATTTGGAGACTGGGCCAGAGGGCAGTATTCCAACATAACGACCCCAAACACACCTCCAAGATGACCACTGCCTTGCTAAAGAAGCTGAGGGTAAAGGTGATGGACTGGCCAAGCTCCAGACCTAAACCCTATTGAGCATCTGTGGGGCATCCTCAAATGGAAGATGTCAGAGCGCAAGGTCTCTAACATCCACCAACTCCGTGATGTCGTCATGGAGGAGTGGAAGAGGACTCCAGTGGCAACTTGTGAAGCTCTGGTGACCTCCATGCCCAAGAGGGTTAAGGCAGTGCTGGAAAATAATGGTGGCCACACAAAATAGTGACACTTTCTACCCAATTTGGATATTTTCACTTAGGGGTGTACTCACTTTGATTGTCAGCGGTTTGGCCTTGTGTTTTGGATCATTGTCATGTTGGAATGTCCAAGTACGTCCCATGCACAGCTTCCTGGCTAATGAATGCAAATGTTCCTCAAGTATTTTTTGATAACATACTGCATTCATCTTGCCAACAATCTTGACCAAATTTCCTGTGCCTTTTTTTGTAGCTCACACATCCCCAAAACGTCAGCGATCCGCCTCCGTGTTTCACAGTAGGAATGGTGTACCTTTCATCATAGGCCTTGTTGACTCCTCTCCAAATGTAGCGTTTATTGTTGGGGCCAAAAAGCAAAATTTTGGTCTCATCACTCCAAATAACATTGTGCCGGAAGGTTTGAGGCTTGTCTCTGTGCTGTTTGGCGTATTGTACGCGGGATACTTTGTGGCATTTGCATAGTAATGGCTTTCTTCTAGTGACTCGACCATGTAGCCCATCTTTCTTCAAATATATATATATATATATATATATATATATATATATATATATATATATATATATATATATATATATATATATATATATATATATATATATATATATATATATATATATTTTTATATTTATTACACACAACAAAATCCATGGTTTTTTTCCGACTCATGTTGGCTCAAACTTGTCTTGCATACACACGGTCACACAAAGTTGTCGGAAAATCCGATCGTTCTGAACGCGGTGACGTAAAACACGTACGTCGGGACTACAAACGGGCAGTAGCCAATAGCTTTCATCTCTTAATTTATTCTGAACACGCGTGGCACTTTGTGCATCGGATTTGTGTACACACGATCGGAATTTCCGACAAACGGATTTTGTTGGCGGAAAATTTTATAGCCAGCTCTCAAACTTTGTGTGTCGGAAAATCCGATGGAAAATGTGTGATGGAGCCTACACGCAATCGGAATTTCCGACAACAAGGTCCTATCGCACATTTTCTGTCGGAAAATCCGACCGTGTGTACAGTGCGTATGTGTTAAACAACCAAATGAAATTTTAATACCAATATTATCGCAAAGAATTAATTCCGGACGGAGGCAGTCTGCGTAAATAGGATTCTGTTTTGGCATTCACTAACATTCATATGTCAACTCTACATATGGCAAATCTCAGGGTTCACCATTTGTATACTCTAAAATGTGGTTATTTTAGCATTTAGAATAGATGTTCAGACATTATATATGTATTCTGATATTTGTCAATAAGGCTCCATTCACACTTGCGAATGGCCATTACTGATTATATGCAGGAGACCCCCGCAGGGGTTCCTAGTGATTTATCTGTGGGTGAGAGCCCCATTGAAAGCAATGAGAATCTGTCAACTGCTGCAGCTAATCACAGCCACTAGCATGTAATAGCTCGTGGAGCAATTATTTACAATGGTTAGCCCTGGACACAGTCGGTCTCCATGAGCGAGTACATGTGAACGGCTCTGATTAGCTGTGGGAGCTGTCAGCCTCCTATTGCTTTTAGTGGGGCTGCCACCCACATTTACTTGCAGAGCCCCCCTGCTCGGTCTCCATGTAATTGGTAACAGCCCCATTCGCAAGTGTAAATGGGGGCCCTTAGGGTATTGGGTATGTGTGTACTGAATCCATACAATATACAATCTAGTCTCCTTACTAGCAGGTAACAGGGCAACGGGGAAGAGCTATCAAGGAACCCCGTCTCTTTTATCAATAAAAAGTATTGGGTGGATTTTGCATGACTTTGAGGATCAAAATTCTTTGAGCATCCAAATCGATGATGGATAAATTTGAAAAAATTTGAATAAAGGAAATAGTTTAGAGGTCCATTCCTAATGAGTTGAATTGCTTTCGTGTGCCACATTGGTTGTCTCATTCTGGACCATGCGTAATGACATTTATACCTTAGGACAGGGGTGAGCAACCTGCAGATGGTGATCTACCAGTAGATCACGGTCTGAACTTGCTGACCTGCCATCCCAGAGCATCAAACAGAGTGCAATGCAGATGGACTGCTTGTAAAGTTGGAGTTGTAGTAGGGAGCAAGAGCCGCATAAGCTGATTTCTGCTCTGTAGTTCTGGCTCCAGTCCCATGTGGAGTGATACCAACTGCACTCCACCTCTTATCCCTGCTAGTGGTCTCCAGAGTGGTGCCAGCAGCAGAAAAGAAGAGATCTTCGGGTCAGTGTGAAGCACCCCTGCCCCAACCGTACCCCCTTTAGCTACAGTGGCCAGGAGGGATAGACATGTCGCAGCCGCAACAGGAGGTATATGCGCTGTCATGGTTGGTGGGTGTAGCACCTGCCAAGCATGACTCATTCAAGTGAATGAGGCCACTCTGCAAGTGCCCTGCAACCTTGTGCAGTAGAGCAAACAAGGGGTTAAAGCTGCAAAGCATTGTGTTGCTTTCTCACCACCTGCTTTATTCCCTTGGAGCCTGCAGCCCTAAGGGTTCCACAGCTGAATGCACCTAAGGGCTCATTCACAAATGCAGCAGTCACTGCTGCAGCTGCCCTTCTGAAAAGTGATCCAAATAGGTTTGACAGGTGGTGAGGAGGCAATATGTTGCCTCTGCACCACCTGATTAAACCCATGATTGCCATGCAATGTACACAATTGCAATACGGTAGTAAGACAATAAGAAAATCAGGTGTCAGGAGGTTAAACTGTGCCCGGTGATCTTTGACTTCTCCTATGTTGTTCAGGTAGATCTCCATCTCTTTAAGGTTGCCTACTCCTGCCTTAGAATGTCCAAAGATGGGCCCATTGCATACCAGTTCTGTGATCTGGATTGGGCTGTGTAGACTTTTTCCAGGTGTTGATAATGTGCCTATCAATTGTTGGTAGTACACATTATTTCACACACAGGTTTTACAAGTTTTTGTTGCATCTTTCTACACAATCTCAGCCTTCCCTGTTTGGGAAAAATGAAAGGACAAACATAGTAATTACAACCGGGCCACTTTCACTTATTTCTGGGTATTGCGTAAGTATGTGTGTTTTTTTGTTTTCGTTTTTTTGTTCTCTCAAATGATTTATATAATGATCAGATTTTGCAACCTGATTTCTATTATAGCTCAGGGCTTTGTCTCACATCCTGAAGACCCCTATAGAAGTCATCCAGGCAGATTCTGCGCCTATCATCATTGGTGAGGAGTACACGGGAAAGCCAATCACTGTAGTGTAAGTATCCTGTTGGCCAATTTATAACTGCTGTTTACAGACTTAAAGCAAAACCTATTGACCTTGTCAACATTTCAGAGGTGCTCTGTGTCATCTGCACACTTCTGTGTTCTCTATTTACCTCTCCCAGTTCTTGTCTTGGGACTACAAGTAATTTAATGTCTATGCTATGGAGCTGAAGACGGGTGGATTTAGTAGCTCAGCAAACAAAGCTGGGTACCTAGTCCACAAGAATTCTGTGGTATTAGCTGCCCACAATGGGAAAATAGATCATTATAGATGTGAGTTGTGACTCATGAACTTTTACTGAAAGAAGAGCAGACAGTTATTTGAATGATTAAATTCATTTGGTTGGAGGGTAATGCGGAACCTTGAAGATAAAGATGTGCTTAAAAGCAAATTTCACCTATTAATAAATAAATGCACATATTTTTGCAGGAAAAAATTAGCATTTTTTTCTTTTCCTTTTTTTTTTTTTCCCCTCAGGAGCCTGCAAAACATTGCCCATGTGATCAGTAGATCATAAGTGCAATGTCAGGCTCCTGCAGAAACTTCCTCCAATCCTCTCACCATACCCTCCTGTATGGGCTTTTAGCTGGAGGAAGTGTCAGTGGCCCACTAGTGGTTCCATTGATAACTACAGGTCCTTCTGCCACAATAGACTGGACTTGTAGTTTATTCATTCACAGATCTCTGTGCATGAATGATGTGGCTTTGTGGGCGGAGCCGGGCAGATCTTAAATGCAACAGCAGATGTGGGGGAGAGTAACCCCTGCACCCTGTCACAGAAGGGTTCGGGGGGTGAGAAGCAGGTACTTAGGAACATGTTACATCCTAAGTACGGGTGTAACATGTTCCTAAAGGTGAACTTAGCATTTACAGTGGTTGTAAAGGATCAAGGTTTTTTTTTACCTTTTATGCAGGAGAACTGACATGAGTCTGAGTTTGATGGACAAAGTTCCCGGAAGGCAGTCCCTCCCAATGACCAATAAAACTGACACCATAGTTGTGATTATAAATACTGTACTGTGCCAAATACATACAACTTGAAGTTTCCTCAGTTATGTGACACTCAATATTCAGGACCGATGAATCAGATACAAAAGTGAGGGAAAGATGTCACAGGAGAAATATGATAATTGCCACTGCTGATATTCTTCTGAAAATACGAGTTTCCTGGCTGTCATGCAGAACCTGTCTTCAGTACTTTCTGACCCAGAACAATATGGAGGTAGTGTTATGACTTCTTGATTGGTCAGTGACTTAAAGTATTGAAAACAGAGTCCGTATGACAGATATACAGCTAGCATAGCAGCAAACCTGTTCCCCCCCCCCCCCCCCCCCATTCAGGTCAAAGCAACAGGTGTGCTTTAATCCCCCCCCCAGCTCCCCAGCATGTACATACCTTCCCTTTAAAGCTGAACCCAGGGAAAGGAAAAA